>NC_135555.1:12166245-12193745 GCF_964340395.1 Glandiceps talaboti | reverse complement strand
GTTTTTGTATGTGATTGTGCAGTGAATTCCATCGCGTCGTACGTTATTGGGCTAGGATATGTAACAACCACTGTGACACAATAGCTGGTTTATAATATTGATAAATTCGAAAACTACCCTGATAATGTACTAAACGAAAATTTTAGGTTATGTAATAGTTACCGTCTTATAAATGGAAACAATTTTTATGTTATTGTTTTTGTTCAATCTCGAAGTATACAACACAACACGCGAACACTTATAATGATCTTTAGTTTCATTGTACTATAGTATAGTATCTGTCTTGATGGACTGATTTTATCATATTTGTAGATTTCGTCGAACTAAAAATAAACTTTGCAAAGCTACGTGTAATGTACGGATGAATTTAGAAACCATAAAATGTAATGGATATATTTATCTGTTGACCAGCTTCAGTTGTATCACAATATTTGTCTTTTCTAACTGAATGTTTTAAACAATATCGTCCTTTCTCTAGGAATATCCTGTGATTCCTGGTATAAATCATCCGCCATACACACCGTCACGACGTAGCCATGGATTCGACGGAGGATCGTTCAATCTCGGTAAGTGTAGTCTTTAAACGAAAGAATACAATATACGGCTTGGCTGGTGGCGCTATTGATTCAGTTCCTGTACTTGCATTATTCACACTATTACCATCACGGCTGCTAAATACTTGTGTACCATTATAGTGTCAAGTTACTCAAGTTAAATACACTGTATTTTTTTTCATAAATTATTTTTTAAACTACACTTTGTCTATCTGAATCGAATCTTATCATTCGAGTAATTTGCGAAAATTAGTTTTGACTTGACTGATGACTCATAGACACTCGGGATTGATTTTAGGGAAGGAAAACAAAAGTCACGATTGCGTGGTGATAGAGGGCGTGCTATCGATATGCGTTCTCTGTGTTCCCCACTAAGCCGATCCACCGAGGCCGAGCCTGACCCGGTACTTCTTAGGCCAGCGTTCCAACGTACAGTCATACACTGTTTAGTTGGACGTTTGTTTCCTTTGTCACTTACAGATGTACCACATTGCTCGCTAGAATGAAAATTTCGGCCTTTTTCTTACAAACAGAAGATTACGAAATTTAACGTCGTTTTTTTAGTTAAAATCTGTTCAGTTTATGGTCTTTACTCTTTCATGTATTTTCACCCCATCAAGTCTAGATGTTCTGTCAATTCATATTATATACATGTATAGACAGTGGATTATGAGTTACTCATCATGTGTATTGTTTAATGTTTCACTTACCTCAAATTCTGTCTACTTTCATTTTCAAGTCTATAGTCATTCTTTGAAATGCCAAGCTACTTGTAATTCATAGAAAGGATCTATGCTATACAATCACAGTAGTGCATTCTAGAAGATAGACAACACAATATCGTGTATTTCAATTCTTATAACACTGATATCCCCTTTCTCGTTTAATTTGTAGTGATAAGTCCACCACCAACAACATCGGATGCCTTTACCATGCCGGCAGCAACGGCTACGTTGGACGATCTTGACAACATTATACAGAGTGACTTGGAAGCTGCTCACGACTCACCACCACATACCATGTCAGGAATTCCTAGTACATTCAGTTCGTGGACGTCCACGTCTGGTTAGTACTAACATGTCTATTTATACAAATGTGCAGTTTTTAGCAAAACCGCATTTTTTTTCAGAAAGTCAAATTATGCCGTGACATTGATTTCCACGTCACAAGTGTTCGGAATGACATGTCTAGAACATTGTCGTAAAGTTAAATCACTGTCCTCTTTATGGCAGTACAAACTAGCGTATTTTTTCTCCGCATCAGTAGAAAAGTATGCACTGGCTCTGGAGTGAAAAAACATGATAAGTTGATATTTTTTTTAGTAATATTTAGTTATTTTTTAGTATACGTGACGAGTAAAGTTACAATCAGTAAGATTGGGGTTATTTTTTCATAATGTACAGACATTTTCCATGAACAATTTGTTTAAAATATTATGTAACAGATGTTCGAAATGTAGAGATACGAAAGCCCAATGTTTTCTAAACGAAGAAATATAGGAAAAACGCCAACGAAGTTTAAAAAAAAAATGTAAACGAAAGAATTTCGCTATCGCTGTAGGTGGCGCTGTTCAAATTTCGTTAAGACGTCACGTGGTAGATCACCACCAACATATTGAATAACATTGGTGTGGTAGTTACAAACTATACTGTACTGTCAACAGTCCATTTATCTATTATTCATCGTAAATTAAAGTCGAAATATGGAGAGTGGTTTTAATTATATTATCAGTTCATCATGATGTTAGATTCCATCTAACTTGTGTAAATATAAATATAAATATATATATATTGTCACGAATCTATTTTTCTATTATCCAAATATCACAACATTGCCGATCACGTGTCTTTATGTGTACATTGAGTGGCCTTGTGATGGCGCACTCATTAAAATACATGTACTCTGATCGTGCAATGAACAAACATTTTTTTTAAATCTAAAACTTTTGGTTTTTTCTTTAAAAATTGGGAAATTTGTTGTTGGGTTGAAATGGCATGGATTTTAGAAAAAGTTTTTAAACCCTTTACAAAAAATTTTAAATATGTTGTTTTTTTCGATCCTAGATTCCTCGAGCCATACGTATGGTGACTGGAGCAGCTTATCTCCGACAAGTACATCAGCAACCTTTGGATCACCTGTGAGGAACGCCATCAAGCGTCAATACAGTGATGACGACTCAGACTACTCGCCTAAGAAGCTAAAGATCGAGTGTCAGTTTTCACCATGCTCTAGTTCAGACAGTGGAAGTGACAGCGACGACAGATTGACAATCGATTCTCCATTAAGTCCCTCTAAACTACCACCAGGTAAATTAACATTTTGATAGTCACACCAAGCTGTTTTGGATAACCCACATCCTAAAAAAACAACACTCTTCACCCCACCCTCTCTCAACGCAATTTTTCTTGTGTCATCATATCCTCGTATTTCTTTCCAAGCTTCATAAACATAGTTATTCATCAAATTATGGCATTAATAGTAATTGTGTTTGTGGACATTGTTATTATATTCAAGGAAATAGATTTGGTCGAGATTTGATATAAAATAAATTGTTAACGGTAACAAAAAAACACAGGATGGGGAACAAATGCGGCCTGGTCAATGAACAAGATGATGGTTTGTTATCTTTCATTTACGGCCTGTTCGTTATCTATCGAAAGAATCTAGAATCGCTCTCTGGAATCGAAACTTTAAACACAGATGGTGTCCTTTTGATAGGGAAAGTTTCAAAGTGATGCATTATCAACGAAACGAAACAAGTCATCAGTACATGTAGTCGGTCAGTCAGTCACCGGTGGCCACTTTCGATCATGGCTGACATCACGCCGTCAAACAGATTTAGTCTGAAGTAACTTGTTGTGCGTTGGTTACTTTCAGCTGGTCAGTGCAAAATAACAACCAAATAACAACCAACACGAGGATTAACTATTATATCATTGTTCATACCTGTACAATCAAACGCCACCGGAAGGGGTGTAATATTTAATTTCTTTTAATGTGATTTGTGAAAAGTCCATGTCATATATTAAAGTCCCATATTTCCATAAACCAAATTTGAGTAATAATTTCATAAATTTGAATTGCTGTAGCTCTGTCGTGGCGTGAATCCCCATGCCTCTTTTTTTCCGAAAACATCAGTCACCGTTTCCTCATATATGCGAAGGCAGCACCGGAATGTGTCTGGACCCTGGCTTACATGTACATGTAAAATGTTATTACAATGACAAAATGTTCGACATTTCATGTCTATATAGCTTGGGTTGAAATTTTTCAAATTCCCCGGACAATAAAAACGAAAGTTATACTCTATATTACATTACATTACATTGCACTATGTTTGTCACATCGAAACGGATACTTCTTGTTAGATACTTTTATGTCAGTCCTATGAACCAGGGTTGATATATTTCTATCTAAAAGCTAAATGCGTATGCAGGATTGTCAGCCAATAGTGAAGACAACTTTGGTTTCTTGTACGCACACGCTAGCAAAGGACTTCCCTTCAATTGCGCCTCCACATGGTGAATAAGAGAAACATGGTATGGGGTTTTTTAGGAGATGATTCCTGGTCTTAGTATCTGATTTAATTGTTTCAATATTTGACTCCCGTCTTTATCCTACTATACCCCTGCACATGTCGAATCAAAATTCATTGACATACGCATACCCTGCCACATTCATTCTCGCAAACCAGAGCTATTGTTTCTTCCGCGACAATGCGAAATAACGGTGCATCTTGGACGGTGCCGTAAAAGAGGCTGCGGTTTACGACGATGGCCACATGATGCATTGTCAAGTTACCGTATATGGACACGTGTCCTCATCCCGACTTAATAGCAGAACTAAACAAACCCGTTGATACGCCTGGTTTATACACTTGCTCAATTATGCTCAACAACAACAACAACAACAACAACAACAACAACAACAACAACAACAACAACAACAACAATAACACATAGGTTACTTGTTCAAAATAAATTTTCAATCAACCACTGCTTATCTTTGTTTTACTTAAAAACTCATTTGTATTATTACGATTTCACGAATATAAAATTACTCTACCTTAGTAATCTTGACATTTTACAACAACAACTTGTTGATATTGTGAAATAGGTACTCAAACTAACACAGTGAGTAGTTAAAGGTCGGAACACAAAAAAAAACTTGAACAGTTATGGCGACAGTGTTCATCGTCAATCCATCACCTTACGTCATGTTTTTTTTACATGCTAGCATATAAACTAAGAATAGACCACATTCAAATATCAAATTGTAGATTTATACACCGAGCGAAATTTTTCTGACATTGTATATCTGTATCTCATGACCTCTGACCTCTATATTCTCATCTCTACAGAGCATTACCTGCAAGTCAAGATCAACTACAGATCAGCTACAGCGACAGAGTACCGCGTCACGTGTCCCAGGGGCTTCCAGCTGTGCCGGGAAATGGACATGCACCACCAGTCGCATGTTATGAATGGCTTTGAGAAAATCGCCTTCCCAATGTGTTCCAGGTGGTGTTCCAACGATAAACAGAACCATCTCACATCAGTCCTTCTCAATTACATCGAAGGAGGGTAAGTTCAATATTTTAAATTGTTCCTCCCCATGTATGCGGTGGCCCCCTCTTCCGTTAGTATGATTCACCCCCTCCCCCCCCCCCAGACCAATATTCGTTGAGTTCTTACAAATTTAAGATGATAATTTCCAAGAATATGTGCAGCAATATCGATTCATGAAAATGGAATGGAAATCCCTGGAATCAGCTGGGAAACTTTACCATTACTGTTTCAAAATGACTCAAATATTATACGAGTAATTTTTTCAGCGAAAAGACACGCAATATTTGATGATGCATTACATGGCCTTGGTTCAAGCAGATAACTTTGCACCGTGTTTGAAGAAAGGAAATAAATAGTAAAACTGTTTCAAATTTATGTTGCAACGGATAAATCTCGAATTTGAAATGTTATTGAAAGAAATTTAATTAGTAACTGTTTAAATTTCCAAACTAGTCATAGAAAAGACTCGAATCATGTTATAAAATTGTATACATATATACCTCACGTAGATTGTTCTACATCGCCGTACGTCACTACCTATCGCCGCATCATACATTATGCATTTGGCAAGATCTTGAGAATTGATTCCGAAACGTTAGTCATTGAAATCTAATACACAATATACATACATCCCTTTACTTGTTTCGTGAAGGACAACGTAATGCTACGTGCTTTTTGTAAGCTAAGTGTATATCTAATCGGAAAGAAAAAACACCACTTTGATCTGGCATACGAGAATTCATTTTTTGGTCACAAAATAATTCTTGTATTAGTGAGGTTTCAACTGCCTAAACTTCAGAATTGTTTGCTAACAATCACTGTGCACTGTGACAATAAATGTTTCATTCCCATTGTGTACAAACGAATATCGTATACGTACGTGCAGAACTATCGCAACGGTATCAATAACAATGTATACTTGATTGTACCGTGACATAATGCACGCACCTTTTGAACTTGACCGGTACACGGTACAAAAACTTGCTTTAATAGGTGCAGTGAATTCCGATGCATTACGGAAACGACGTGTAAATGCGGATCGTCTTCACCTTCGAGTATAATCTGATCATGATAAATCGTCATGTTGCGGGGAAACAAAGCTTTCACGAAAAAAAAACCAACCCTGTAATTACAAAAAACTAAAACACAGATATCCCTACTTTGAATTGAGGTATACCTCTCCATGAATTGACAAACGCGTAATTTACGTTACCTCGTGATATAAAGCATCGTATTGTTAAAGTGTGATCTATGAAGCGTACATTCTTTTATTTCCGCAAGTATTCGCACGTATTTGTATTTCCTCAATGTAGGATTTTGTTATTTCCGTGTGGGTTACCTACGTAACAATGACGCCATTAGTCTGAGTGAATTATTCCATGTTTACATATTGTATACGATACAATGAAAAATCGACAATATTTAACAAAGTAAATATTGAAAAATAGCATGCTAGTTTATTGTTGTCCAAAATTAGTCCTGTCTGTCTGTCTGTCTGTCTGTCTGTCTGTCTGTCTGTCTGTCTGTCTGTCTGTCAATGACCTTTTAAACCGTTCAAAAGTTTGATTTTTTTGATTTTTTTAAAAAAAAGAAAAGATGTACAATTCTTTTTTTTTGTGTTTTTCAACAGGGTACAGGTCGAAACTCTTGATGGTGATGTATACGCTACCCGACTCTGCAGGACCGTCTTCTTTTGGAATACTTCATCAGCCACTCACGAACCACAAAAACTGCCACGCAACGAACGGGTGAAGATATTTGATAGCAAGCAATTTGAAATGGAATTAGAGCACCACTTACAAAATGGGACACCCAAACCATCACCCCCTCATATTTTCTTCGGTGTTGGACAACGCTGGAATTTGGAATGCCCACTGAGAAATAACCTCATTTCGGTGACTGTGACACCGTTGAGGGCGCTCGAACAACGTCGCCTGTATGAGCGAACGAGGAAACCAAGTTATAGTGCCCGAGAGGATATTGAACTGCCGTCCGGCTCGCCCCCGCAGACACCGCCCTTGACTCCGACGAGTGAATTTAATCACATGGCGATGGCTGTACGAGCGATGCAAGCCTGTAGTTCTTGAGATACCACATCAAATTAAACTCTGCCAATAATTATGATGTTGGATCTGATGAGGCCTTCGTGTTTCAAGTTGTAAGCCGGTGGATAGCCTCCTTGCATGCACAATCAGAGCCTATGTGTGAGAGAATTTCTATATTTTTGAGATCAAATATTTTTTGAGAGTTTATGAACTTTTCGTAGGGTTAGCGTGCATTTCACCAGCAATCATTAGGACAGACTTACATGTAATTACATTCCAACTGTACTAGCTTCAACTTAAATCTTAGTACAGACGTGAAAATGACGGTTTTTGTAACTCGGTTTGTCACGGTTCTACTTGACAATTTTGGACACATTCGCCAAATGCAAAAATATCACCATGGAAATGAGTGGGGGAAAAAAACCTGCTTACAACATTAAACTTCAATGGAGGAAATGATTTTTAAACAATTTGATGAATGGATCGAATATTTCGTGCGTCACTACTTCAGAAGTTTGTTCCAGCAATGAGTTCCTCAGAGGTCCTATCGTCCGATCGAAGAATAAATTACGTCATAATGTTTGGCTTCTGGTAACCAATCCGATCAGAATTAGAAGCGTGACATCCGAGTCGGATTCGGATTGTATTCGGGATTTCCACGGACACAAGTGATCACATTGTATCGAATTACGTACTCACAGAGAGATTCCTGTATAACCAGACACTAGATTAGTATGATAGTGCCATGTACACGGCGTGTGACTGTCGATAATCGCGACACCGAGTTGTTGTTATACTTAAAGGAACCAACTTTTTACTTACTGACATTGTTTTGTTTGAGCTTTATGTACTTATTTGTCAACATTATCCAGAATTCGTAAGAAGAGCACATTATTTTGATTTTCTGACTTTATTTTTCTTTTTAGAAGTTTGAGAACATTTAATGGTGAAACAACCGTCACTCCTGGGAGAGAGGGAAACATTCCAATTTATTGTGATTTGTATTACCGCTCACATTTCCTGGGATGATCAGTAGTTTATACCATTTTATTTTCACCGTTTCGCACAATATTTACCAACTTTGCACACTTCAGGTAGAAACTCTTTTCAATCAAGAAATTCGATTTTTTTAAAGCCGAGAGACAACAAATTGGGAACACAATGCCCGAATGAAAATACACGTGTTTCTCAACTCGTAATTAGAGAGCTCTGTTTACAAACTGGCATTTTTAGTAGTATTTTCAACTAAGCTTGTTTTTTCCTTTTTCTCAGTGTAGCTTCAAAAGTATATTGAAAATAAAGCACTTTAAATTTAATTGCACTTTTGTCAGAAAATCATTGACGTCACTACATTATAGGGAGCGTGAAAATCCCGCCTTTCTACATACATCTATTTCCACGTCATATGCAAGTGACTTTGACGTCACTATATTGTAATAGAGAACTCCGTGTGTGATCTCTTTACGGTTTCAGCGTGCAGCGTCACAAATTTGCGGATCCGAAACTATATAGAAGCGCGCCCTCACACGTATCGACCTCAAAAAAGATATTGACAATGATACGAGCGACTGCATATGCATTTACATGTTAAATGTATAGTTTCTACTACTCAACGAGGGTCAACTCAGGACGCCTCGCTTAGTCATCAAATACTCGCCAGCTACATAACATGGTGTGTACTTAATAGATTCCTGGCAAAGTTTTTTCCAAGGTAAGTGACAGCAGTTTACATTGCCGACAGGGTTGAAGAGGGTTCCTGTTACTGACGATACTAGATCATCCTGGAGCGTGTATATATTTCAGAGGCCAAAGAAAGGAAAGCTGTCCCAACTTTTAAAAAATACGGGTTCTCAAATTCTTGTATACGCGTACGCATTCCACCGTTGAAAGCCGTGCGTGGGATTGTTCATTCACAGATTTACTTTAGCACGTGAGGACAACTTTGTAATTTCATTTTCACTTCAGCTATAGGTGAGCATGTACGTTACACAATTTTCTTATATGTTATCATACGACACGGTAGAATTTCGCCGCTTTATAATCTATCCGAAGATTATACAAGCATGATTAAGCGCTTTCGAAACTGAGTATAGTACACAGTGAACACGTAGCGCTTGTGGTGATTGTGTTATAGGCCTGCGCAGAGTTGTGTAGAGATATCGCTTTCAAGTCGTTGCCCCAACCTTGACAGCTTCCTGTTTGTACCTCGCGTTTTAACACCATTTCAATCGAAACTAAGTTCAACGCTCGCTCGATATTTTGTCGGGAAGTAGTCTAATTGGCGTGACGTGGGTTGTGGCCGATCGACTACATAACTGTGTATATTCTTCAATGTGAATTAAAGTTCATGTCATGTGCTAAGCTTGTGTTTACTTCGCGATCGGTTATTTACTCAAATATATGACCGTCGCCATTGCGGCGCTCAGTAGATATAATATATCGATACTAAAAGTCAACGGCAAACGTATTCGTTTCGCGTCGTCGTGTGCCAAATGTTGAACGAAACGCTATGTAATTTGAATAACTGCAAAAAGCACGTCAACAAGTGCACCGTCTTGAAGTACGGAAGTGTATAGTTCGTAGTACAGGGCTAGTATTACTAATTTATATGTTGACGCACACAGGAACAGCACATGAGCAGATTGGAGTTTCGTTACATCAATACAGCTGGGATTCCGCCCTTAGCTCGTTACGGCATACTTTATTTGGGAGTACATCTTGAATTTGATGAGGTGTCAATAATTTTATCTGAAATCGAGTTTTGGTATCGGTTTTCAAACTTTTTTAGATCTCATCATTAGAACTAAGTCGCTCTTGAAGTGAGGTGGTTCCGCGAAGTCATCACTGACAAGACTTTTCGGACCAATGCAAAAAATATCCGTGACTTCTGCGTACGACCAATTAATACACATAATAGCGAACGACTATCGCACTCGCACATTGGCTTGCATCACTGGTAGGAGGTATCAAACAAGGTAAATGCGATGTCGAAACATTTTTTTAAAATATTCAACCATGAAACGAGAATTTTAGTTTCAAGCCTGTGGACGGTCTGGATTTTGCAATGTACTGCAAGTGACACGTCGCCGGCTCGGGACGTGACGTCGTCGCTGCGAATCTCTTAGTGGGACCTTTTCACATAACGTGTTGGTATCGTCACATATTTCGGGCGTTGGTAACTTTACATGTAATCGCAAAATATTATTTAAAATAGTTTTTGTATGATATTTCCCCCCATATTACATGTAAATATGAACTAGATAAGTTCTGCAGTCAGGTGCGACTGAGTAAGCACAAACACTCGTGCCGTCTTCTTTCGTTGTGTATTTATATATTTCCGCGGAAAAACCGGAACAATAGTCAATACCTGTACACCGGCTTCCACGTACTATAAATTTGAAGAAAAAAAATGCTTCCCAGATTTCAGAGTCAAGTAATTTTCGCTGAGCAAACAATTTGAATGCTCATAAAATGCATGTTATGTTATTGTATAAATTTGTACACGAAAAGAAATTTTTTTTCAAAAATTATTCAAAAAGTTGAATTTTAAGTATTGCATTACGTTACTGGAGTCGGTGGTTAAATATGAAATCTTTGCAACTTTCACTTTTAGTACTCCGTGTACACGTAAACATATTTAAAACTTGTGGAATATTTTGAATGGTTTGTTTTATTATTCAAATTTGTTTGTTTCTGCAAACTGCTGTGAAGAGTTTGTTCCTGTTTCTAAAAATACACACATGCAGTCGCTCTGTAGCATTTCCTTTCATTTTGACCATGTGAGAAGGAAACAAAAACATAACGTGCTCACTCTATCCTTGCCAGATTGACAGACATGCTCCCAGAGAACGTACACAGACTTAGGCTGCGGCCATGGATTGTTGAACAAATCAACAGTGGAAACTACAGAGGGTTGGACTGGATTGATCCTGAGAAAACCGAATTTAAGGTTCCATGGAAACATGCAGCGAAAAACGATTACGATCAGGAAGAGGACTCCAAGATATTTCGGGTAGGTCAAATCTTTTATTTACCAATCATAATCATCAAATCAAATTCAATAAAATGCAAATGTGAAAAATCAAAGTCCCTTCCACTAGTCAGAGAATGTTTTGTCATAAATTAAAAAAAAAACTCAAGGTACGTTATGTGTTATTTATTACTTATATTGCATCACAATTTTGGCCACCAAAGGTTAACCTTTATCGGACCATTTTATTTTTGACCAATCAATATTCACCTTTTAAACATCAGTTTAAACTGGTTTGAACCAGTTAAAGCTGAATTTTCCTCCATCAATATTTACCAAAAAAGTTTTCTTTCAACAGATAGTAATTTTGAACTTGATCATTTCCTGGTTTCATAAATGTGATTATGACACAGCAACAGTTGAAAATAACAGCTGGTAATAAAAATAAAAAAGTTTTTGAACATTTGACTCAAAGTTAATCTAGTCTGAAAAAAATGACAGATTAACAGGTATCTTCTTACCGGAATTTGATTTTTGAAAAGTTATCATAGTCTCCAATTTCCAAAAAACAGGATCTTGCTAGCTGTTTTACTGTCTGAGGGTAGGGTAAGGGGCCGTCCCTCATGAATATGCAAATGACCCAGATTGACAATTTTCCATTGATTTGCTCCAAGAAAGTGGAAGTTGTTGAAGATCGTATTTTCAGCAAGTTTTAATAGTTGTGATTTAATGAGTTTTTGGGTAAACAGAAACTGAGGTGTGGGAATATTAGGGACTGTCCCTATATTTGTGGCGATGTAAAGTAATTTCAATACCTCTGCATTGGAATCTTTTCAGAAACATTAAAGTCAAACATTGCAAACTTTAACTTTGTCAATTTTGCTGATATATAAACAAATTCTCTCCATGAAGCAATCTGTTGACTAATTTTCAGTTATCACTAGTCTGTACATTAAGTGTACAGCATAGGCCTGCATTGCTAGATTATGAACAAACTTGGCTGTAGTAATTGTCCTTTAAGAGTTGTAGTATTCCTGGTGGCCAATTCTAATTCTGGCTGAGAGGGATTTCCTCAACTGATAAAATACCAGGAAGACATGTGTTGCTTCTTAGAAGGAATAGAAACCCCCTGCTTATGGCTATTTATTGAATACGTGGAAAACTGATATGCAAATGATTCCTGGAAGTCTGGGGTAGTGTTGGCAATCTGTGTCACCAGAGTGACATAGCTATTTTTTTTAATAGGCTACAGACCTGTGTATGTACGTACTGGAGGGTTTCCTCACACCATAGTACCTGGAATAGATCAACTTCTTCCAAGAAAAACATGGAAAAGCCCTCCAATGAGCTATATTTTGACTACCTGGAATAGTGTCGGTGATGTTTTCACAGAATGTAGTTACTATAAGTATGGGATCTGTTTTGTTGTCGGGTGGTCACCATAATCGAGCCAGTGGTCTGCTGTTTGCAGATTGAAATATGTAATTAAAAAACATGAACTTTAAAGCTGGGCAGTTTGCCCTGTTTTGAAGAGTGTACAATTTCCACCATTTTGGATTTAATATTAACTTCACTATGTCGTACTGCATACTTTAAATTTTTGACCCAGCCTGTCTGCAGTCTTTCAAAACATGACATCTTGATTTGCAATAAAAAGGAATTCTTTGACAAAAGGGAACCAACAAATGAGACTGTCCTTGCATTTTACAAATGTTAAAAGCTTAAAAAGAAGTAAATAAGAATTAATAGTTTTAATGGGAGTTTAGGGTCAAGGATCTTTGGCAGGCATTTGTACTCAAATATTTATGATCATCTCCTTGGCATTTATGGAAACACTGAAAAAAAAACCCACAGGCAGATGTCACTGACTCCTCAAACCTTTTCTAATGTTTCTGTTAACTCAAAAAAAACTGTCAACAAAGTTGTTTACGTGGAACACTCAGTGATTGCGAAATAGTGACACTCTTCCAATGACGTTCGTGATCTGGCAGAGTGCCAGTTTTTCTTTCATTTTCAACTCTCTTTATTCATGTTTACTTGGTTGCCAACTCTGAAACAAAATTCCTAACAGTTTACTTACAAATACAGAACAAGATGTTGATGTAATGCTTTCGTTTATCAAACTGGTACAAAAGTGTATAATTTGGGTGTCAGACTCATATTGACCGCTGCAGTGTCACAAGTATTATGGTCTGTTGTCCAGGCATTGAATGCAAATTAGAATCCCTTTATATACTGTTATCTAAATGTGACCTTTAACCCCCGGCAATCTGATATATAATATACGTGTACACGTCAATTTTATGATTATACATGTTATATAAAACTCAAAATAAAAATCATTTATTATATTACTTGATTCAATGACCTATTGTTGTAAGTGGCAAATAAATATTCCCATGAATAAATAATTTTTAAAAATACTTTTTGTCACATTCCTATGCGCGACAGTGAAACTTCCGCAGAAATAACAAACTATATATTGTGAATTTATAATGATAAAACAATATGTTTTATGTGGAAAATAAAACATGTTTTGTGACGTTTGGAAATTGCCAATCTGAAATACAAGATAAAAGTCATTGAAACAGAAGTATGTTTAAAGACATACTCAGATTAGGATAAAAATTTGGTGAGAGAAACGGTTGTCTGACAGAGCAAATGGAAAAGGTTCGTCTAGAACAAAGGAATTATCTGATGTACTGAGTCCTTACGGCTCCACTGATGAGACACTCTTCTAACGATAAAACCTGGCATTGACTCATAGACCCTTAAAATCAGTTTCCTCATCTTTTTTTTTTTCGTCACCAAATTTGATGAAATTCTATCTTTTTTGTTTCATTTTACCAGGCTTGGTCGCTGCACACTGGCAAATACAAAGTGGGTATAGACAAAGTGGAGCCTGCAGTATGGAAAACGAGGTTGCGAACAGCGCTTAATAAGCTACCTGATGTTGAAGAGGTTCGAGATAAGAAAATCCGAAGCCCGGATGGTATTCCATATCGAGTATATAAATTGCTTCCACAAAGAGGTGTGTATATATATTCATATTATCAGATTAGCAGTTCCTAGTAATAGTATGCATGTCATATACTGTATTTATTACCCACTACCTTTAGATTTTGTAAATTGATAGAAATCATACCATTCAGTTTACTGCATCAGGCATGATGGTCCAATAAACATGTACACGTACTATCTATAAAGTTAACATGTTGGTTGTTATTTCAAATGTCGGTGAACCACCAGACTCAAAACTAGACGACACCAGCTCCTAAGCGTGCGGGTAATATACTTTATTTATCACCTTGTATTCTTAGATTTTGTGCTTTAATGAAAGTCATACCATTTAGCTTACTGCATGGGGTCTGATGTTTTTTTACGTTACTTCAAATGTCAGTGAACCAGACTCAGAACTACATAACACTATAAGTTCCTAGTGTGTGTGTATTATACTTTATTCATCACCATGTACCCTTAGATTTTGTGCTTTTAATAAAAAACATGCCATTTGGTTATTTGGGCCTCACAAGATATTTTTATAACATGTAAATGTACTATCTATAATAAGACCTGTAACATGTTTATTATTGCAAATGTCAGGAATGAGACACAAAAGCTATACATGTCTCTCTAATACTACATTTATCACCATTTTTGTATTTCAGTAAAAATCATCAGGTGTGATGTTTTAAAAAATATATATACACACAGTTTATATGAACTTGACATGTTGATATTTATTTTGAATGTTAAAAAAAACAGATGCAATGTCTGTATATAAGATCAAATTGTCATATACTATATTTATCACCCACCTACTCTTAGACTTTGTACTTATTTAAAAGATCATGCCATTTGCGTCACTTTAATAGGCAGGCACGATTGTTTTAATAACATGCACACACACACACACTTTAAATAAACTATAATGCTGGGATTATAATTTCAAACATCAGTGAACCAGACCCTAAGCTATGCAAGATAGTTTACAAATCCTAACGTCCTAATTCCATATTAAAGGGGAAAAAGGGCACTGCACATAGTTTCTATGCAACTAGAACATGTACAAAATTTAGGTCAAGGTAACTGACTGGTGCATTGCATATAAAGTGTACTTTGTCAATGCTTGCAGATAATTTACGACGATATCTTACACACACTGAGCAAATGATGAAATTTCACAACAAAAAAATTCCAGATGTGAAAACTGAATTCGAGTACTTTGCACTACTTTTAAATTTAGATATTGGCATTGAGATATTGAACATACTGAAAGTACACGTACTATTTATGTCTGGCAGGCACTCAATGTGTCTTAAGGAGTTTACCATTTCTGAGGGTTTTGTAGGTCACCGTTTATACTCATTTGCTTTGCAACAGAATATGTATAGTTCACTCATTTAAAAAAAAATTAATGAACAAACTACAATGAACTATCTCCCCTTTTTGTAAACCTTGATGTAAAAAAAATTATGCTGTTTCGGATTTTGTCTTTCTCGAACTCAATCCCAGTTTTGCACTAATAATATTTTGTATGTGTTTGTAATGTTGTGAATGTTTTAATTTCTACAAGACAGTTAAAAGTGCTCTAGATCTCTACTCAATATTATTCGGGTCATTTGATATTTATTTCATCCGCCAATCATATCCTTGCGTTGTTTATGGCATATTTGAAACCATTGACCAATGTACTATATGCAGTGCCTCAGCCAACTGTTCAGCTTCTCATATATCATGTCATCGGTGTCATCCAGGGCTGAATATAAACCTATACTTGTCGTCGCTCACACAGACAAGCTTAGTAAACCTAATATGCATATGGGGCGAGTGACTCTCGCCTTCCTCAATGTCAAGCCACAAAAAGGTCACCGATTTAGTAAACAACCAGACGACACTCCTGCCTGACCTGGCAGTGTGACAGTCAGCCTATTTAACGGTCTAACTATCCAATGAATAACCACATTGTTTGGTGTCACTGCAAACCGATTACATTTTATGTTCACTGCACTTCAAAGTATTAAAATAAATGCTTCTCATTCCCTGACAATGACCCAGACATGTTAGATTTTTCTTGAGTGTTTTTTTTTTCAAACAGTTGCTGCCATGGCAACTGATGAGCAAACCAAGGTGATTGAAATAAGATCTAGCTTTATATCTGAAACACTCATCAGGAGAGAGGGTTTCACTTTCAGTTTTGGTATGCAATATGCAAGGTCTTTTCAATAATAGAAATAAGTATGCAGTGAGTCACAATCAAAATAAAGAGTTCACTATTAAGGTCAAGGTCTGAATCTCAAATAACCATGTGAAATAACGGCTGACATTTTTATGGAGGGATGTTCGAAATTTTTTTAATTGGGTGTAGAGTTGTATGTTTTGTATTCATCACAGAATGGTCAATATTTCATTACCGTAGTAACTACATTGAATTTGTCCTTTTACTGCATACACAAGGTAATTGCATTACATGTGCAAAAATGAAAAGTATAATAACATTCTCGTTTGTACTGACTTATGTTATTCCAGTGGGACACTTTCATTAACATGACATCAATATCATATGGGTAAAAAAAAATGAATTAATATTTTTGCTCTGATAGGCAAATTAAATTTCAATGAACTGAACAATAGAGTTGACTTTGAAGTGCCTACTTAGGTATTATGACCACAATATTCATATGAAAGTTGAACTCTTTTGTACTGTCTTTTATCATTCCTGTGGGACACTTTCATTAACTTGACATCAATATGATATGAATTAAAAATGAATTAAATTGTTTTGATATGATTGGCAAATTGAATTGAACAATAGAGTTAACTTTGAGAGTGCCTACTTTGGTATTAAGACCACAATATTCATACGAAAGTTGAACTGCATGGTTGCCATGGTAACACTTTAAGATAACGATGAGAATTTTAAATGTTCATTTGAGCAGAAATCGTGTTTTAGCTATGTTTTGGGGTGAACACTATGATTATATCTGTGTAAATTGATGTCTCTTTCAGACCATCCTTGGAGCCGTAGGGATGATGAAGAAGATGATGAGGAGGATGATGATACAGAGGAAGGGAAAATTCCATCTCCCAAGAAAAGACTCATGAATGTCAGGAAACGTCGCAAATCTTCACACTCTTCAACAGATAGCAGTGATTCCTTTGTTACCATGCCAACTGAAAGTAAGAAAGCCAGAAAAGAAAATGACTTCCTAAGAAGTAAGTGTTTTTTTACATAGGTTAAATGCTTCACATTGTTAAGACATTGGCAAATTAACTGTCAAGAAGATAACACAGACACATTGATATAAACTATCAATGGCTGTAATTATACTCACACTAGGGAGGCATCTCTAATAGTGAGATTTTCTCAAGTGGTTGCATGCACATTCAACGTCATTCAGTGTTTACATACGCTATCTTTATTACTGGGTGATTTATATAGCACATAATCAAGGCATCCATATCACCCACTTGTGTAATCTACCACATGAAACAGCAATCGTTTAAGTCTGTGTCTATCTTAGTTTGCTAATAGCTTGCTTCCTATAGTAATATATGTAATAAAGTCAAAAGCAGCAAAAGTATGTGTACTCATTTGGGGGCTTTTTCAGCACCTGACCATTTTGGCCCTAGACGTTTCGTTATACCTAAGATTTCGGCATCACTACCCAAGATGATGTGGCACCACTTCACAAGACAAATCAGTTCTACTAATTGAATGCTGTGATCCTTCTTTCATAAGCAACTAACCCTAACCCCTAACCGCCTAACCCTAACCATCTTGGGTATATGCTGAAACATCTAGGGATGAGACTGAAACGTCTAGGGCTGAAATGGTCAGGTACCGAAACAACCAATTACCATTTGCAGTGATGAGTGTTATGACTTACATATACATACTGACATACATATATCAAAATTGACAGTACATTATAAATTATAGTCAATATGTAAATGGGCTGGTTCATCATTGACTTAAATGAAATTTGTTGGGTTTTTCTCCTATTGAAAAACAAGGCAAAACATTGTAGGTAATGAGTTGTATGCTTAAAACAGTTTTTTTTAGCATATTGAATAACTGCTAATGCAGAATGTTCCGAGATATTAAACATTTTAACTTACAAGAATACGTTTTAATATGTTTAATATAGACAGACAGCTTCACCATAATTTGTTTACAGAAAAGAATACTAGTTTACATCAAATCATTTATTTATGAAATCAGTTGAGAAAACATGTGTTATGAAACTTTCAAAATTGAAATTCAAAAATGTGTGTTATTGTTTATGAAACGGTTATCATCCATATGGTGTGAATCTCCATCAGTAGCAAATGGATTTTTACATAAGTATATTTGAAATATATTTTCATCACACTTATTTGCTGCAAATAAGTATACTTGTAATATACTTACAGTATACTTCAGGTAAAAATGTATTTTGGTAATGGGTATTTATGTACTAGAAGAATCTTTTCTGTTGTTAGAATGTTTGTGTTTTTCTGTTTATAGCTCATTTTAAGAAGAGAGACACCTTCAGAACTTTTGAAGCCACCATCAATCCCACTAAAAGTCTTAGAGATGAAATAAAGGATGAGAGGGATGCAACGTCACCACCTCAGAATAATTCCTTAAAGATGACGATATCAAGAAAGAAGGTATTCCCAGACACGTTACCCGTAACATCATCTAACGGCTTGATGGTGACAGCTACAGTGGCAGCTAATGGGCTCCCCGTTGCCATGACAGTAGTGCCAACATCTCATACGACAACATCTTCATCATCAGCATTGAATAAAGTGAATTTGCCGCTGCAAGGAACTGCTGGGAATAGTGGAATGAATGGTGCAGTTACTGCACGACATGATTTAAGAAACGCAGCTCCTGATGCTGTATATTCCATCGCAAATGACTCTAAAATTGCCAACAACATCATAGTAAACGGACATTATCAGCCAAAACCTGTACCTGATTTCAAACCTCCCATCGTCAATGGCATTCCACATAAGCTATCACCAAATAACACTATTTTGTCAAGCCCTTCCATCATTAAAAGTGAACCCATGACCACAGCTGCTGTATCACATCCCTTTATTCAGATACCACACATATATGGAAGCAGTAATGGGCTAATCCTCACCCATCCTACTACCATGGTGACATCGCTTGCACAGTCTTCACCTCAACTCGTAACAGTACCGACAACATTCAGTAATTCAGTCATTCCTACCACCGCCATGCCTCCAAGCATAGCGACAATGCCATCGCTTCTCCCCACATTCCCAAACAGCGTTGTCACGGCATCCACACAAACCAGAGATGAAAAACCCAAGATAAACAATTCAATGCCAAAGATTGAATCTGTTGTCAGTCTTGGCATGATTGCGGCAAAACTCAGGGAAAATCACAAACTTAGTTATTCCGATGCCTTTGATAAGGCTCACTTTGATCTCAATATCAAACATGATGATATGGAGGAACAAGAGGAGGTGAGAAAGATTAAGGAGGAAGATGATATACAGCCCATCCCACTGAACTATGTCATGAGACACGGTTTTGGTGCAGAACTGAATAGCAAGTACAGAGAAGGAAGTTCACCGCATAGTAAGTATCAGAGACACATAATATAATATCAGTTTTAAATTACCAATCACATATCTGACATCAAAGGGGCAGCAAGTAAGACTCGTTCAGCTCTAGTATTTCAATCCAAAAAAGATCCCATTTCTCGAGCAGGTTACTGGTGGGGTTTCAGTTTTCAGTTTTCAATTCATGAGTGACAACATGTTAGTAAATAACATTTTATGATAGCGTGAACATCTGGTAAAGATTGACAGTAATTCCAACATATGAGTTTAATCATATCGTCATCTATCATTCAAAATGTGATCTCTATGAATTTTCAAGGCAAGGGTAAAACTTTGACCTGAAAGCAGAGTTATACTTTCGTAAAAAAAATAAAACATTTATAAAATTAGTTGCGAATTCTTAAAGTTTTGCAAAAAATTAAAGAAATATTTCTATGCTAATGTGTAATCTAAAATAAAATATCGTTATGTTGGTTTACTTTTTCCAAATCATGGTATGCTGGTATGGCAAATCTACAGACATTGACTTAGGGTTAACATCAATGCCAAGATATCGTTTGCAGACAGGGCAGCTGCTGAGATAATCGCTATCAGACATCGTATTATTCATTATTACCCCAACAATTTTTTCTTTAAAAGTGACTACTTCAAGAGGCAAAAATTTATACCCCTATTAAAAAAAAAAACTAACTTATTGAAAGCAATTGACCCTGTAGAGTGTGATATGTATTTCATATGGTATGATGACAGGTAGACTTTATTTTTTTTAAAAAACGAAAAAAAACGAGCACTTTAATAAAGAATTAAATGATTGTAAGAAAAGAAGGCGAACCATTATGGTAAAAAACAGGTGTAAAATGTAAACAGGAGTATCGGTAATAAATTACCATAGAGACCTAATTTAAATTGCTTTCAGGTGAAAGATAATCTCACCTGTATGTCTGTATAGACTAGTTTATCGATAACTTATAAATGATGCACATGGTGGTGGCATTTAACATCGTCATTGGTTATTATCGGTCTGAGAAAGTTATGCATGGGGTATAATGCCGCTATTGTGCTCAGAGTGGTGACTATTATGGGATGTTGACCATTAGACTTTAAATCTTTCAACCCAAGAACAGACTTGAATTTTTAACAGCATAATAGATTGTCACGTAATATGAATTTGATGAATGGTACAATGTATTTCTGTTGCGGTAGATTTGGCCTATAAACATAGCTTTGTTGTGTAGGACAAGATTTAACCCTGCCCCCAAAATTAAAACATGTATGTATAGTCTGAATGCCGACGTGGTATCTAACAAGAAAGATAATATCTGACAGATTCGATGAAGGATAGTACTTAAATTAGGAGGCGAGTCATTTTCACAAATACCGTTTACACCTCTGTTCTGTGTGATGCGACTACCGACTACCGGTATGTCTCTGGGGCAAGATTTGACCGTGAATCGACGACTATCGTGTCCTTCGATAGTGAGACACCATATTGTACATTTAAATAATACTGTCTGGCCAAGTGGAATGGAAATAGTCAGTTGTCTATCACCTCTTTACTGGGCAAGGTCATCCGTGTCAATGTGAGGTCAAGTTGTATTCAACTTAGAGAGAGACATCAGAAGAACCAGGCCACCTAGGTCACTTATATTTAACAAAACAAAATGCATACACAATTGTCATGTTAATTACACTCTCTACCTGAGTGTTTGAATGGTAAACTTTAAGTCGAGAATATTTGCTAGTGTCTGTTTCACTTCTTTACATTGTGATTTTCCTGACAAACACTTAAAATAAGTTTACAGTCACAGATTAGTATCTCAAATTAAACTGTAAATCACAATCAAGAACACTAAGTTATGTTCATTTTGTTATATTTTCACTTTCAATGTTTACGTCTGCTATTTTGATGTTGCTATTTTACGGGTGACTGAATCAAGCTGCCATTGGAAATATCACGTACTTCTTCTGGTAGAGAATGATACATTTGTATGTTGTTGAAGACAGGGTCTGAAGTCCAAACGTTTGACACCCTTCATAAATAGCACGAGTTGTTAGATCAGAGACATGTTTATTTGGTGATGAATTTGGGAGAGTGACCTTTTTTTAACGTTTTGTGAAAATCAAATTTTGCATATTACTCTTGCATATTGTTTGTTTATTTCTTGGTTCTCAAAGAATACATAGTTTAGAGCTCACAACAGAATAAATAAAAACAATATAATTAAAAAAAAACTGAAAAAGGCAAGGAAAAACAAAGACAAGCTACACAAATACACAAATACAACTTAGCAATGATTTAATAATCTGACGGCTGACAGGACAAAACTCTGTATTGAACTTTGGAGCATTTAAGACAATGGTATCTTCGCCCAGATGGGAGAATATCAAAATATGCATTAAGTGGATGTTTATCATCAAAAGCAATCACACCGTGCCTTGTGCAGTACTGCACGTAAATGACATGTAGATGTGAAAGTTGATATCAAAAGAGTAAGAAAATAAATGAATGATTCAGATTGAATAACAGGAGAACGTCTGGTGTAAATTCTTGCAGGCTACAGGACATTTGTACTGAATTTGTCAGTTTATACTTCTTGTTGTTATTGTTGTTGTTGTTGTTGTTGTTATTGTTGTTGTTGTTTCCGTTGTTTGTAGTCAAAATTAAATACTATAGTGATGACTGATAAGTGTTAGGATTTTTTTAAAGTTTAATTACGAAAAAAACACAGCTCTATATCTTTATTTTTTTAAATTACGAAATCAAAAATTTGTAATTCTGTTTGATTAAAAAAAAAATCACAAGATCTGAATATATAAACAAAATTCTTGCTCCATCTTCTGACTTGCTTTCACTATGTTCACAGAGCATCATCAGACCAGCAAAACAGAATAAATGGATGATACTTTTTAACAAAATTTATCTCTGCAGCTTTTTAAACATTTTGACTTTCACAGGGTAGTATGGTCATCAATGTATATATATATATATTTTTTTTTACAAAATTGTTTAATTTTCATCGTAGGTGATGAGTTGTTGATTGAAATCAACTACAAGTCCACCAAAGCGTTGAAGTATCAAGCCAACAATCCCAAGGGATGCCATCTTTACTATGTGAGTCCAATTATCAGAGAAGAAGCCATAGAGATTGAGTACGGACCACTCGATGCTGACCAAGTCACGTTTCCAGATTTCAACGAATTCTGTATGTCCGACAAACAAACCAAACTGACAACCACCTTGCTGCAACATATGGATAAAGGGTATGTTATAACTTATGATTAGAGTTTTACTTTTGCTTGAAATTTATTAAAATGAGAAATAGTTCATAATTTTTCATGAAATTTCATCATGCTGTGAAGCATTCATTCATTATCATATGATATTTCACTATTTTGAAAGTCATACATTTTCATAACGTTGATTTCTGTGTCTGACAGCTAGTCCACCATTTTTGGATTTGATGACATTTCAGGATGATTTTGCATATTTTATCATTTCAAGGACATTTTATAAACTTGCTTTAAAAATTGTTGTTTTGTTAAAAAAAAAAATTGTTGACCATATATGTCTCCGTGACTACTTAACCTAATATTAAAGTGACAAGACTCCTTATCTTTGTTTATATTATCTGAAGAGAAAAGGGAAATGATATTTAATAATTGTTTTCCTGTATGCCAACCACATCGTTGATTGATTAGTCTCCTGTTTATAGTTAGTAGTTGATTGGGAATAAATCATATCATGTGACTTTGATGAATGAGGTTTAGGGAAACTTAATAGCATTATGATATTGTACTATAGACTAAATTACTGTGTTCGTTGTGGTGCAGTTCTCTATAGAGCTAGGTGTGATTTTATGAGGCATTGATTTCAGTTTACACTCAGATCGTTTTGTTGTAAAAAAATCCTCTTCTCTCTAGAACTTTGCATTTACATCAAAGTTATTTGCTTCATGTACTTTCATTTTGAACTGAGTATCAAACTGGCCAATTTATATTTATTGTCAGCAAGGAGATGGAAGTCGCTATTAAATCCAAAATCATGATACCAAATTTATTATCTCAGAGGCATGTTTTGGATATATCTGACTTAAAAAATGTCATTTGCCAGCATAGTTATACTACTGTCAAGTCAGTACGTCAAGTCAGATAGCCATGTCTCTGGGCTAAACTGTCAAGTCAGTATGTCAAGTCAGATAGCCAAGTCTCTGGGCTATACTGTCAAGCCAGTATGTCAAGTCAGATAGCCAAGTCTCTGGGTTATACTGTCAAGCCAGTAGGTCAAGTCAGATAGCCAAGTCTGTGGCCTATACTGTCAAGTCAGTATGTCAAGTCAGATAGCCAAGTCTCTGGGCTATACTGTCAAGTCAGTATGTCAAGTCAGATAGCCAAGTCTCTGGGCTATACTGTCAAGCCAGTATGTCAAGTCAGATAGCCAAGTCTCTGGGTTATACTGTCAAGCCAGTATGTCAAGTCAGATAGCCAAGTCTGTGGCCTATACTGTCAAGTCAGTATGTCAAGTCAGATAGCCAAGTCTCTGGGTTATACTGTCAAGCCAGTAGGTCAAGTCAGATAGCCAAGTCTGTGGCCTATACTGTCAAGTCAGTATGTCAAGTCAGATAGCCAAGTCTCTGGGCTATACTGTCAAGTCAGCAATATGTCACATCAGATATGCCAAGTCTCTGGGCTATACTATACTGTCAAACCAGTCAGGTCAGATAATCACAGGGCTACAAATTTATGTGCAAATAGTTTCATCACTTTGAAAATTGTCAATAAAAAATGGTTTAATACAATATTGCACTCAAGAAATTACCATAAATCATAAAATGTCAGGTTTTGTGCAATATTTTCAATGACCTGTGTCTAACATGTGTGTGAACTTCCATCGACCAGTCAAACACAGACAAGTTGGCTAATAATTGCTTACTTTGTCCTTTGACCATATTCTGTGCTATCTTATTTACAGTGTGTTGATATACAGCAAAGATGGTGACGTGTACCTAAACAGATATGGGCGCACTGTCATATTCTGGAGTACGTCACAGCATGAAAACCACGAACCAGAGAAGACAAAACGTGGAGAAAGAGTCAAGATTTTTGACCACCAAAAGTTCACAGCTGATTTGAGAAATTACTTCTATCATTCAGGACCATGTCCTGCAACTCCTAAAATCTACCTTGGAGTTGGACAGCAGTGGTCAGCAAAATGTCCACTGAAAAACAACCTTGTGTCGATTATGGTCACCCCTCTGACAGCAATGGAGGAATACATCTCTACCATGCCAACCAGGTAACTAGGTGACAAGAGGTCAAAGTTAAGTGTCTGGTACGTGTCTGCAAAAGAGTACACATGGATGTTGCAAGACTATTCACGTAAATGACAGCGTTTTCGAACCTCGAACTTGTTCTTTTTCACATAAATTCTACTCAGAATTTTTTGAGAGAAAAAATTCATGTGAAAAGTTCTCAGTGACAGACAAGAGTTTCAGAATTTCTGACTGTAAAAAAGAGGATTTCTGCAGTTATTTTCAAAGTAAAGCTAAACACATATGGTACCAATATCACAACGCTGTAGTGAAGATTTTTTAATAGAAAGCTGCAAAAAAATTCTGTGAAATTTTTCACAACCTGCCCATGTTTTCACCCAAAAAAATGTGACTAACTCTAGACTTAAGGCCAGTCACATGTCACTGCCTAGCACCAACTGAAGGATTTATCCGCTAGAAAATGATCAAATGACAAAATTGGTGTAGCAGATTTTTAGGGAATGAAAATGTCATTTTTTTTGCAATCAATATTTATGATATTAACGTAACAAATTTACCATGCAGTGTAATTTTTGACATATTTTCAATTTTACTTCCACTTTCACTTTAACTTATAAAGGCTTGCATTTAGAAGTGATGTCTGGTAATTTGCATATGTATAAGTTGACCTTTGACCCAGCTTTTAAGTTGCATATGTATAGGTTTGACATGCTGAATAGGGCAGATTGAGTAGATTGCACGAGCTATGGGCTTGGCATATCAAAGTGAAACCTTTATACAGTGGTTTAAATTTAGATATTTTGTCATACTAGGTTGTGATATTCTACTTAAAAACAACAGGCCAGTCAGAGTTGCAAACTCTACAATTTTTAAACGAGATGTTGTATATATTTTAAGTATCTTGACATTACCCTTAGATAACGTATGTATACAGACTTTTGGCCAGTTTCTGAAAAGTTTCAAAAAAGTACTCAAGCGTTTCTAAGTAATGACGTTTTTTTAGGAGAGGACTCAATCAAACCAGTTTGTTTATTTGTAGGAGAGATAGGAGTGACCGCTTTCTTTGTAATATATTAACAGTACAATAACGAGATTCTAATACATCGAACCATGCTATATTTCGTAGAAACAAGTATAAATAATCAAATTCATTTTTATCGTGTATCTTTCCAGCAAAATTACAATGTGTATTTTTATTCATTTTACACACTCCCTGCAGCTTGAATATTTTACGCTTTGAGGAATTTTAAAAATTTTGAAACAGAATCGCTGAGCTTAGCAAGAAAAAATATAAAACCCACGATATATAAAGAAACGTAAACCTGTTGATGATAGGTGTAAAGATTTTCTTATTCCATATTTTCAGTTAATAGATTTGAATTGTACCTCAGGTTAATTCTAACTCAGAACAGAAAATATATTTTTTCAAACAAGTATAGCATGTGATTACTGATGATGCAATTGGTATTTTCCACCGACTGTATCTACAACAGGTTACCAACAAACTAACAAACAACACAATCAATGTCAATTATGGTAGGCCACTCACCATTGGTCACTCAGTATCAATACTGATAATTTGTACTATTTTTAAACCAATCAGGATAAGCTTTGTATCTTTTCAAAGGTATAAACTATCTTTGTTTATTTAGTGTTCAATAACTTTTTTTTGTCACTGCCTGAAATGTTGCTATTGATTTAAGTAGTAATTCTCAAACATAATCACGTCATTAACATTTTTCTGGTTGACAAAATTTTGTAATTCTAAGGATTGTATCAGTTAATCTCCAGTTTGAATTTCTTGTCAAAATGGCAGACATTTTGAACCTTATCCACTATAATATAACAAAGAACATACTTTTTAGCAGTTCACATTCAAATTTAAACTCACCATTTCGTCAATGTGAGCACGTTTTTTAAAAAAATCAGTTATAGCTTAAAATGTCACTTCTGCTAAATGTCTTCTTTTTTTTGAAGAAAAAAGTATTTGTCGCGGGACCAGACCAGTTTCTCATTGATATTTGTATGGTAGTCAGTCTTTTTTTAATCAAACACAGTACTTCTTATCATCATTGCATCTATACGTTGGCGGCAATTTAGGAAAAATGGTAAAAGATTAATGACAGGGATATGTATGATTTAGGAAAAAAAGTTAATTTTTATCAAATTGTAGCGATATGATTCTGGTATGGAGTATTTTATTCTTGTAATCAAAGTTGTTCTTCTTGCCAGCGAAAAATGCATTTTTTTTTGCTTTCGAAAATTGAAAATATGCTTGAATTTTTTGATGTGTTACTTTTCTTTGTGAAATCAACAGCTTGGTGAGCCATCTTTGTAATCTTAATATATGAACTGAAAGTTCACAATTTCTTCTTAAGTCTGCTACAAAAAAAAAATGACAATCTGTTTGTACAATCATAACATCGTTTATTTTTCAACAAAAAAGGGAAGTGGTACACAATTCCTAATTGAAGCAACATCCCAGTTTTAGACAATCATGTCTGAAC